>NW_024352783.1:6051598-6053439 GCF_902729225.1 Pteropus medius
TTGCCATCTTGCAATAGTAGTCTAGCCATATTTTTACTGTAATAATTTGAAAGGCATTGATCCAGGCTGGCACCTAGCAATTCACTTTAAATACAAACTTGCCGGCACATGACGTAACAAAATTTTGTCATAAATATTGATGTTTTGTTCTTCCTTTAAACCATTCAAACAATTGTGTTAAGTTCCTACTATATGCTCAGCATTTAAAAAAAGACAAAAGAAGCAAAAAGTATTGTCCTCATCAAAGAGTTAAAGAAACAATTAAAAGGCATGCAGATCTTCAAAAATTAAACTTGTAGTTTCTACTTGAATGACGCTTTACACTTTATAGATTGCCTTCTCAGAGATTTTCATCTGATCTCTAACACAGCTAAATCAATGATGCAGGGACCACATTGTGAGTCCTATGCTAGAGAGAAAAGACATTGGTGTTGGCCATAGGTGTGGGAAAGGCTTTATGGATGAGACAGGACTTGTGCTGGAATTTGCTGTATATCCAAGTATTAAAGACAAGCAGAAGGGCTTTCTCAACTCCTTGTCTTGTTAATCTCCTCAAAGCGAACATGCTTTCTTAACATGAAAAGAAACTAGATCGAGTTTTCAAGACAAGTGAACTTTATAGCGTTGCTAATAGAAAATTATTTGAACTAAAATCAAGTGATTACTTCTTTTCTTCCTTTCCCAACTAAAAACAATCTTTTTTATTAAATAAATAAGCAAAGGTCATACTTTTACAGCAAGGATCCTTTCACTACACGTGCATCAGCTAATTCTATTGAGAGCTGACTGGATGTTTATGGACTAAAAATACAGCTAATAGGTATGGAACAGAGTCTTAGAATTTGGGGATTTCTGTGGATTCTCTTTTAATAAAGTACCTTTTGTAAATGAAACAGGGCTTTATTTCTGATTATAAAGGAATAAAAAAGCAATACATTTTCATTGTTAAAGATTCAGACAATATGAAACACAGAAAAAAAGAAAGTAATCATCATCTCTAATCAAGGACTAGTAATAATGGATAAGGTCATTTGGATTGATTCTCTATCTTTGAATATATACAAAGGCCAGACAAGTATATAAAAAAAAAGTCCTCCTGAAGCCATCAGAGAATTAACAAGAGAGTGAAGAATTACCAGGCCATGATCCAGGGGAAAGACAGAAATCTAAAGGTGAGATTGCCATGTGAGACCGTTGTCTCTTGTAGGCATTGATGGTCCCAGGAATGGTAGATGAGAGCTAAGGAAAACCTTTGGCAGCTTTGCTGGTCTAGAAGAACATAAATCAGAGTCAGGACTTGTTAAATGTCAAGCATGTGATACCTGCTGCCCAGTACCTGGAGCAGCAGCCCCACGATGTTAAGACACTGTATGGTTTGCAGATGTCAGAGTCACCAAGAAAGACAGGACTCACACAGGCACTGGCTGGAATAATGCTTTATTGACATAGATATGACAGAGCAAGATCAGCTTCAGTAGTGATCGTGGGTCCCCTATGGCCTGTGGGTGATGCAAGATAGGGTTGTAGTCTGCAGGTGGAAGATCTCTTTCCCTCCCTGCCAGTAGCAGATATAACAGTGGGATTAACCAGGTGCCATATGATACACATGCTTAAACAGAACAAGGAAGTACACATCAGACCTTGAATAGGGGGAGATATTCCTGAATAAAGCATTAAGCTCAGCTCAGACTGTGAAGGCTCCTTGTCTCTCCTTGGAGAAGTTCAAAGCCCAAGTATTTAAAAAAATGGTTAAAAGACTGCTCTCCTGAGAATGGCTTCCTCAGACTAAAGGTGACAGCACTGATGAATCACCTGGAGTGGGGTTAGAACCTTGAGTAGCT
>NW_024352783.1:6058893-6059432 GCF_902729225.1 Pteropus medius
AACTTTTCTAATATTCTAATTTACTCCTAAGATATTGAATGCTGCCTCAAAGAGTCTAGCAATTTCATGTTCCTGAACAAATCTCTCCAGGAAGCATCTGATCTGCTTCAGTCTGGATGGATTGCCTTTCATATTGATATACTGATGCATAACAGTCACCATGTTCTCCTTTGTGAATTTAATCCCCTGCTTGCTATATATCCATATCTTCCTGTTTCTTAGTTTACCCCTTGCATCAGTGAAACATATTCCCCAATAGCTTTCTGAGATAGTATACATGGGAGATATATCTTTGAGAACTTGAATCAATGAGAGGGTTTTATTCTACCTTCAAACTTGATTGATGGTTTGGAGAGCTAGAAGTCTATCTTCTTTGTAAAATTTCTCGGGACAGTATTTCCCAACATGCATTATTTTGTTCTGAAGATGTTAACATGTGTCATTTATAAAAAATATTTTAAGGACAGGGCAGTTTGATAAACATTGCATTAAAAAAGTTAAACTGCTTTCTCTCTGAAGAACTCCTCAGAGTTTTTAAT